>NW_024104405.1:0-18821 GCF_003945595.2 Pipra filicauda
GAGCTGGGCTGGGTTTTCCCTCGGGATGAGCCCTTGGATGTGGATTATCCGGGGCTGGGCTGGGTCTTTCCCTTGGGAAGAGCCCTTGGATGTGGATTATCCGGGGCTGGGCTGGGTCTTTCCCTTGGGAAGAGCCCTGGCAGCCCTGGAAAAGCGGGATGTGATTCTTGGATGCCGGGAGCAAACCCCACCCAGGGCTGATTCCGGGCTCGGATCCAGGAGCCGCTTCCAGAGGGTGAAAGCGGAGTGTAAACGTTGGAATGGAAACCTTGTGTGGGAAGGAGCCGGGGTCGGATCCGTCGGGAGGAAGGGAAGGGAAGGAGGAGGCTCTTCCCGGTCAGGGCAGAGCTCCGGAACATCGGGATCCACCGGGAGAATCCCGGGGTTGGGGGGGTCCTTCCCGAGCCGGGAGATGCCTGGAAGTGTCCCTGGAAGTGTCCAAGGATGGGGTGGATTCCCTGGGATAGCGGGAGGTGTCCCTGAACATGGAATGGGATGAGCTTTAAAATCCCTTCCCACCCAAACCATTCCAGGATTCCAGGATAAAGGACACTCCGGATCCAGTCAGAGGGGTTTTTCTGGAATGTGGGGATGGAAAAGGCGGGAAAGGGGAAGGGAGACCCTGCCCTGAGTGCCGAGATTCCCAGGGAACCCCCTTGTTCCCGGAACTCCTTCCCAGGGAGGAGCTGGGCTGGGGCTGGATCCAATGGCAGGCTCTGGCTCCAGGCTGGGAGAGCTGGGAATGGCCAGGCTGGATTTGGGAAGGATCCCGGGAGAGCTTGGAGCACATTCCAGAGGCTGAAGGGGCTCCAGGAGAGCTGGAGAGGGACTGGGGCTCAGGGCCTGGAATGCCAGGCCCCAGGGAATGGATCCCAGTGGGAAAGGGGAGATTTGGGGGGGAGATTGGGAAGGGATTCCTGGCTGGGAGGGTGGGGAGGGGCTGGGCTGGAATTCCCAGAGAAGCTGGGGCTGCCCCTGGATCCCTGGCAGTGTCCAAGGCCGGGTTGGATTCCCTGGGATAGCGGGAAGTGTCCCTGTTCCAGGTGGACCTGGATGAGCTTTGAGGTCCCTTCCCACCCAAACCATTCCCAGGATCCACCCAAACCCCCCCAGGGCTGTGGCATTCCCGGGATGAGGGTACCTTGGGATCAAAACATCCCCCTGTCCTAAGGATTCCATCACTCCTGGAGAGACTGGAACGGGATCTTACCCATGGAATTGGGTCCTGCTCTTGGAATGAGATGAGCCCTGAGGTCCCTTCCCACCCAAACCATTCCAAGGTTTTTCTCTGGGATTCTCCAGCCCTTCATCCCCCCAAGGCGGGATGAACCTTTTTTTGGGATCTGAGGTGGAGATTTCCAGCGGGAAAATCCAGGCATTCCTTGGGATGGGATGGGATGGGATGAATCCCACCATTCCCACCCCTCTCCCACCTTTCCCTTCCCTTCCCACCCAAACCATTCCAAGGTTTTTCTCTGGGGTTCTCCAGCCCTTCATCCCCCACAGGGACTCATGGAATGAATCTTTTGGGATTTGAGGTGGAGATTTCCAGTGGGAGAAACCAGGCATTCCTTGGGATGGGATGGGATTGATGGGATGGAATAAGATGGGATGGGATAGGATGGGATGGGATGGGACAGGATGGAATAAGATGGGATGGGAAGGGATGGGATGGGATGGGATGGGATGGGATGGGATGGGATGGGATGGGGTGGGATGGGATAAGATGGGATGGGGTGGGATGGGAAGGGATGGGATGGGAAGGGATGGGATGGGATGGGATGGGATGGGATGGGATGGGATGGGATGGGATGGGATAGGATGGAATGAATCCCCCCCATCCACGGGGCCACTCCCGCCACTCCCACCCCTCTCCCACCTTTCCCATTCCCAGCATCCCGCCCTCATCCGTCCCCGGAGGAGCTCCGGGCTCTCCTCGGGAACGTCCAACGCCTCAACGAGACCTTCCGGGACCTCCAGCTCCAGCTCCTGCTGCTCCCGGCCCGGGGGGAAATCCTGGATCACGTCTGGAGGCTCCAGGACCTCCTCCAGAACCACTCGGATTCCCTGCTCCGGGCGGGAGCGACGCTCCAGAGGCTCCAGGAGCTCCTGGAGCTGCTCCAGAGCCGGGCGGGACAGACGGACGTGGCCGTGGCCGCGCTCCGGGATTCCCTGAGCCGGCAGGGAGACGCTTCCCAACAGGAGCTCTCCCGGCTTTCCGTGGCCGGGAACGGCTCCCGGCTGCTCCTGGAGCATCATTCCCGACTCCTGGAACGCCTGGGAGGGAGGACGGAGGCCTTGGGAGAGCAGCTGGATCTCCTGGGCGGGTCCGTGGATTCCATGAACAGGAGCTTCTCCTACGAGCTGGAACTGCAGCGTTCCCGGCTCCGGGATCTGGGCGGGATCGTCGGGAATGTGACGGAAGAGGCGAGGAGGGCGAGGAGGGGGCGGGAGGAGCTGGAGGGGAGGCTGAGGCTGGAGCTGGGAATGCTGAGCAACGTCACGGAGGAGCTGCGGATCCGCCACTGGGAGCACGCGGTGGCCCTGAGGAACATCTCCGTCATCCGCGGTGAGCCGGGAATGGGGGCGGGAATGGGGCGGGAATGGGGCGGGAATTATTTTATAATTAAAATTATTATATAATTATACAAGGATCCATATAATTATGTAAGGATCCAAATTCTAATTCTATATTATTATAATTATTATCTAATTATAATCATTATATAATTATATATATTATACTATTATATAAGGATACAAATTATAATTACTATATTATTATAATTATAATATAATTATAATTATTATATAATTCTGCAATGATCCAAATTAGAATCATTATAATTATTATTTTAGTATAATTATAAGGATCCAAATTCTATTTATTATCTAATTTTAATTACTATGTAATTATATAAGGATCAAAATTAGAATTCTTATAATTATTTTATAATTAGGTAAGGACCCAAATTATTATTTAATTATAATTATTATGTAATTGTACAAGGATCCAAATTGTAATTATTATATTATTATAATTATTATTACATAATTCAAATTATAATGATTATATATTATTATAATTATTACACAATTATACAAGGACCAAATTGTAATTATTATAAAATTATAATTATTTTATAATTATTTAATGATCCAAGTTATAATTACTATATAATTATAATTATTATATAATTATAATTATTATATAATTATCTAAGGATCAAAATAATATTTACTATGTGATTATCATACAATTATATATGATTCAAACTATGATTATATTATAATTATAAATATGATATAATTAGAATTATTATATAATTATGTAAGGGCCAAAATTAGAATTATTATATAATTATAATTATTATATAATTATAGTTATCATATAATTATCTAAGATTCAAAATAATAATTACTATGTGATTATAATTATTATACAATTATATATGGATTCAAATTATGATTATATTATAATTATAATTATGATATAATTAGAATTATTACATAATTATGTAAGGACCAAAATTAGAATTATTATATAATTATAATTAACATATAATTATAGTTATCATATAATTATCTAAGGATCAAAATAATATTTACTATGTGATTATTATACAATTATATATGGATTCAAATTATGATTATATTATAATTATAATTATGATATAATTAAAATTATTATATAATTATGTAAGGACCAAAATTAGAATTATTATATAATTATAATTAACATATAATTATAGTTATCATATAATTACCTAAGGATCAAAATAATAATTACTATGTTATTATAATTATTATACAATTAGATATGGATTCAAATTATGATTATATTATAATTATAATTATGATATAATTAAAATTATTATATAATTATGTAAGGACCAAAATTATAATTATTATATAATTATAATTATTATATAATTATAGTTATCATATAATTACCTAAGGATCAAAATAATAATTACTATGTTATTATAATTATTATACAATTAAATATGGATTCAAATCATAATTATGATATAATTCTAATTACTATATAATTAGAATAATTATATAATAATTATTATATATATATAGTAATATATGTATATATTACTATATATATATATTACTAATATATAATATTAGTATATATTATATATATAATATATATATTACTATATTATATATATATAATTATATAATATATATTATTATATTATATATATTATAGAGAATATAATCTAAGATATATTATAGTTTTATTATATATATATTATATATATAATCCTATATAGAGTATCTAATATTTATATAATAATATCCACTTAATTATATTTATCATAATATAATATCAACATGAAGTCTATTATAGATCATATCAATATCATAATATATTCTTTTATTACTATGATATATATCTATTACTATCAGCTATAGTCATATATATCTTACGATATATCTTACGATATATATATATGGTAATATATATATATAATATATATATATAGTAATTATATAATAATTACTATATAATTAGAATTATTACATAATTATGTAAGGACACAAATTAGAATTATTATATAATTATAATCATTATATAATTATAGAGGGTCCCAAATTGGAATTATTGTTAAATTAAAATTATTCTATAATTCCCTAGTTCTAATTATCTTTTTTCCAGGGCCTCCCGGGCCCAAAGGGGACCCCGGGAACGAAGGGCTGGAAGGAGAGCCGGGACTGCCCGGAATTCCCGGGCCCAGAGGTGAGGGAAACTCCTCCCGAATCCCCCAATCCCACAGAACTCCGCCCAAAATCCACTCCCAGAGCGAGCCGGGGGGAAAAATAATATCCAGAAATATCCCAGCCCTTTATCCCAGAAATATTCCAGCCCTTTATCCCAGAAATATCCAACCCTTTATCCCAGAAATATCCAACATTTATCCCAGAAATATCCCAATTTTATCCCAGAAATATCCAACCCTTTATCCCAGAAATATCCAACCCTTTATCCCAGAAATATCCCAAATTTATCCCAGAAATATCCCAATTTTATCCCAGAAATATCCAACCCTTTATCCCAGAAATATCCAACCCTTTATCCATAAATATCCCAATTTATCCCAGAAATATCCAGCCCTTTATCCCAGAAATACCCAATTTTATCCCAGAAATATCCCAAATTTATCCCAGAAATATCCAACCCTTTATCCCAGAAATATCCCAATTTTATCCCAGAAATACCCAACCCTTTATCCCATAAAAATCCAACCCTTTATCCCAGAAATATCCCAATTTTATCCCAGAAATATCCAACATTTATCCCAGAAATATCCAACCCTTTATCCCAGAAATATCCAGCCCTTTATCCCAGAAATATCCAACCCTTTATCCCAGAAATATCCCAATTTTATCCCAGAAATATCCCAATTTATCCCATAAATATCCAACCCTTTATCCCAGAAATATCCAGCCCTTTATCCCAGAAATATCCCAATTTTATCCCAGAAATATCCAACCCTTTATCCCAGAAATATCCAATTTTATCCCAGAAATATCCAACTTTTATCCCAGAAATATCCACCCCTTTATCCATAAATATCCAACCCTTTATCCCATAAAAATCCAACCCTTTATCCCAGAAATATCCCAATTTATCCCATAAATATCCAACCCTTTATCCCAAAAATATCCAACTTTTATCCCAGAAATATCCAACCCTTTATCCCAGAAATATCCAACCCTTTATCCCAGAAATACCCCAAATTTATCCCAGAAATATCCAACCCTTTATCCCATAAATATCCAAATTTATCCCAGAAATATCCAACCCTTTATCCCAGAAATACCCCAAATTTATCCCAGAAATATCCAACCCTTCATCCCAAAAATATCCCACTTTTATCCCAGAAATATCCCAATTTTATCCCAGAAATATCCAGCCCTTTATCCCAGAAATATCCCTCTTTTATCCCATAAAAATCCAACCCTGTATCCCAGAAATATCCCAATTTTATCCCACAAATATCCAACCCTTTATCCCAGAAATATCCAACATTTTTCCCAGAAATATCCACCCCTTTATCCCAGAAATATCCACCCCTTTATCCATAAATATCCAACCCTTTATCCCAGAAATATCCCAAATTTATCCCAGAAATATCCAACCCTTTATCCCAGAAATATCCCAAATTTATCCCAGAAATATCCAACCCTTTATCCCAGAAATATCCCAAATTTATCCCAGAAATATCCAACCCTTCATCCCAAAAATATCCCACTTTTATCCCAGAAATATCCCAATTTTATCCCAGAAATATCCAGCCCTTTATCCATAAATACCCAGCCCTTTATCCCATAAAAATCCAACCCTTTACCCCAGAAATATCCCAATTTTATCCCAGAAATATCCAACCCTTTATCCCAAAAATATCCAAATTTATCCCAGAAATATCCCAAATTTATCCCAGAAATATCCAACCCTTTATCCCAGAAATATCCAAATTTATCCCAGAAATATCCAACCCTTTATCCCAGAATATCCCAATTTTATCCCAGAATACCCAACCCTGATCCCATAAAAATCCACCCTTTATCCCAGAAATAGCCCATTTTATCCCATAATAATCCGCCCTTATCCCAGAAATAGCCAACCCTTTAGCCCAGAATACAAATTTTATCCCAAAATATCCACGTTTATCCCAGAAAGAGCCCCCTTTATCCCAGAAATATCCCAAATTTATCCCAGAAATATCCATTTTATCCCAGAAAACAATCCAGCCCTTTATATCCCAGAAATATCCAGCCCTGTTATCCCAGAAAGATCCAATTTTAATCCCAAAAATCCCAATTTTGCCCAGAAATAGCCAGCCCTTAATCCCAAAATATACAAACCCTTTATTATCCCAAAATAATATCCACATTTATCCCAGAAATACCCATTTATCCCAGAAATAAGCCCAATTTATCCCAGAAATATCCCAAATTTATCCCAGAAATATCCAACCCTTTATCCCAAAAATATCCAACTTTTATCCCAGAAATATCCAGCCCTTTATCCCAGAAATATCCCAATTTATCCCAGAAATATCCAACCCTTTATCCCAGAAATATCCCAAATTATCCCAGAAATATCCCAAATTTATCCCAGAAATATCCAACCCTTTATCCCAGAAATATCCCAAATTTATCCCAGAAATATCCAGCCCTTTATCCCAGAAATATCCCAATTTTATCCCAGAAATATCCAGCCCTTTATCCCAGAAATATCCCAATTTTATCCCAGAAATATCCCAATTTTATCCCAGAAATATCCAACTTTATCCCATAAAAATCCAACCCTTTATCCCAGAAATATCCAACTTTTATCCCAAAAATCCAACCCTTTATCCCAGAAATATCCCAAATTTATCCCAGAAATATCCCAATTTTATCCCATAAAAATCCAGCCCTTTATCCCAGAAATATCCAACCCTTTATCCCAGAAATATCCAAATTTTATCCCAGAAATATCCAACCCTTTATCCCAGAAATATCCAACCCTTTATCCCATAAAAATCCAACCCTTTACCCCAGAAATATCCAGCCCTTTATCCCAGAAATATCCCAATTTTATCCCAGAAATGTCCAACCCTTTATCCATAAATATCCAACCCTTTATCCCAGAAATATCCCAATTTATCCCAGAAATATCCCAATTTATCCCAAAAATATCCAGCCCTTTATCCATAAATATCCAACCCTTTATCCCAGAAATATCCCAAATTTATCCCAGAAATATCCAACCCTTTATCCCAGAAATATCCAAATTTATCCCAGAAATATCCAAACTTTATCCCAGAAATATCCCAAATTTATCCCAGAAATATCCCAATTTATCCCAGAAATATCCCAAATTTATCCCAGAAATATCCCTATTTTATCCCAGAAATATCCCAAATTTATCCCAGAAATATCCCAGATTTATCCCCGAAATAAGTTGGGGAATGTCAGGAGCCTCTCCCGGTTTCGGGCGCCCCGCCTTTGCTGGACTGTTGGGCTCGTTGCAGGTTTTCCCGGGGAAAGGGGGAGGCCGGGATTGAAGGGGGAGCCGGGAGAGCCGGGCCCGCCCGGCCCGCCGGGAATGACGGGAGCCAAAGGTAGGGAATAATCTCTGGAAATCTTTGGGATGGTCGTGGGAATGGGATTGGGGGGTTTGGGAAGCCCCGGGATCTCCGGGAATAGCGGGAATGGGAGCGGCTCCTTCCCCGGGAACATTCCAAGATCGGGTTTGGGATGTGCTGCCATCCCCAGGGATCCGGGAATGAGGGAATCCAAAGGGAAGGAAAACCTCTGGAGACCCCTGGAATGCTTGTGGGAGTGGGACTGGGGGTCTTGGGAAGCCCCGGGATCTCCGGGAATAGCGGGAATGGGAGCTGCTCCTTCCATAGGAATATTCCAAGATCAGGTTTGGGATGTGCTGCCATCCCCAGGGATCCAGGAATGAGGGGATCCAAAGGGAAGGAGCACTTCCAGCCGGGATCCGGGCAGGGAATTGCCTCTGGAGACCCCCAGGATACTCATGGGAGTGGGATTGGGGGGCTTGGGAAGCCCCTGGAATATCGGGGAATAGTGGGAATGGGAGCAGCTCCTTCCCCGGGAACATTCCAAGATCGGGTTTGGGATGTGCTGCCGTCCATAGGGATCCCGGAATGAGGGGATCCAAAGGGAAGGAAAACCTCTGGAGACCCCCGGGATCATCATGGGAGTGGGATTGGGGGGCTTGGGAAGCCCCTGGAATATCTGGGAATAGCGGGAATGGGAGCGGCTCCTTCCCTGGGAACATTCCTGGGTTACACAGGATTTTATCCTTTATTATTATTATTATTATTATTATTATTATTATTATTATTATTATTATTATTATTATTATTATATTTTTATTTTTATTTTCATCCTTTATTTATTATTTTTATTATAACCTTTTATTTTTTTTTATTTTTATTATTATTATCTTTTATTTATTATTTATTATTATATTTTATTTATTATAATCATCTTTTATTTTTTATTTTTTATTTATTATTTATTTTATTTATTATTTATTTATTTATTATTATCATATTTTTATCTATTATAATATTTTATTTTTATTTTCTATTTATTATTATATTTTATTTATGATCATCTTTTATATTTCATTTTTTATTTATTATTTATTTTATTTATTATTTATTTATTAATATTATCCTTTTTATTTATTATTTATTATTACATTTTTATTATTATCCTCTTTTATTTTTATTTTTTATTTTAATCTTTTACTTTTTATTTTCTATTTATTATTATATTTTATTTATGATCATCATCTTTTATTTATTATTTATTATTTATATTTATTATTTATTATTTATTATTTATTATTTATTATTTATTTTATTTATTATTATCATCTTTTATTTTTATTTATTACTATAATCTTTTATTTTTTATTTTCTATTTATTATTATATTTTATTTATGATCATCATCCTTTTTTAATTTATTATTTATTTTATTTATTATTTATTTATTATTATCCTTTTTATTTTTAATTTAATATTACATTTTTATTTATTATTATCCTCTTTTATTTTTATTTTTATTATAATCATTTATTATTTATTATTTATTATTAATTTTATTTATTATTTATTTATTAATATTAATTTTATTTATTATTTATTTATTAATATTATGTTTTTATTTGTTATTTATTAATATATTTGTATTTATTTATTATTATTTTCTTTTATTATTTATTTTTTATTATAATATTTTATTATTTATTATTTATTATAACATTTTTATTTATTGTTATCACCTTTTATTATTTATTTATTATTTATTATTACATTTTTATTTATTATTGTCCTCTTTTATTTTTTAATTATAATCATTTTTATTTTTATTTTTTATTTATTATTTATTTTATTTATTATTTATTTATTATTTATTTTATTTCTTATTTATTATTATATTTTTATTTGTTATTATCACATTTTATTATTTATTTATTATAATATTTTTATTATTATTATTATTATTATTGTTGTTATTATTATTATTATTATTATTATTATTATTATTATTATTATTATTATTATTATTATTATTATTATTATTATTATTATTATTGTATTCCCAGGGGAGCGAGGCCCGAAGGGGGAAAAGGGGGATCGAGGTGGAGCCGCTGGAAAAGGTGAGTTCCAGGCGGGAATTTTGGGAAGATTTAGGCGGGATCGGGAAATTCCTGACGCCAGGAGGGCAGGGAAGCAGCATCCCGACATTCCCGAGGTGTATCCCGGGGTTTTCCTGCCCCGGGGAAGGGGGTGGAAAAGGTGGGAAGGGGGAGGGGTTGGGCAGCGGGAAAAAAGCGGGAATTCTCCAGGGAAGAGGGTTGGAGGGGCTGGAAGATTCCTGGAAGGTTGGGACATCATTCCTTGGGGAACACCCAGGAAATTCCAGGGGGATTCCTGCTTGGGGACATTCCCCTTGGAACGGCAGGAACATCCCTCCTGCTTTTCCAGGGATATCATTCCTTGGGATCATCCCTCCTGCTTTTCCAGGGATATCGTTCCTTGGGAACATCCCTCCTGCTTTTCCAGGGATATCATTCCTTGGGATCATCCCTCCTGCTTTTCCAGGGATATCGTTCCTTGGGAACATCCCTCCTGCTTTTCCAGGGATATCGTTCCTTGGGATCATCCCTCCTGCTTTTCCAGGGATATCGTTCCTTGGGAACATCCCTCCTGCTTTTCCAGGGATATCATTCCTTGGGAATATCCCTCCAGGAGGGGTGTCCCTGGAAAAGCAGGAATGATATCCCTGGAAAAGCAGGAGGGATGATCCCAAGGAACGATATCCCTGGAAAAGCAGGAGGGATGATCCCAAGGAACGATATCCCTGGAAAAGCAGGAGGGATGTTCCCAAGCAGGGATATCCCTGGAAAAGCAGGAGGGATGTTCCCAAGGGATGATATCCCTGGAAAAGCAGGAGGGATGATCCCAAGGAACGATATCCCTGGAAAAGCAGGAGGGATGTTCCCAAGCAGGGATGTCCCTGGGATTTCCTGGATGTCCCTGGGATGCTCCAGGGGGCAGGAGGGACAATGATCCCAAAGCCATGGAATTCCTGGAGCTGGGAAAACAGGCAGGGAATGGTCCTGGAATACTTGGGAAGGTGACACTGGTTTGTCACCTCGAGCGGTGAAAGGAAGTGTCAGATTTCCCTGGATTTTATCCCGGTTTTCCTTGGACACATTCCTGCTCTGGGATGCTCCAGGGGGCTGGATGGACAATGATCCCAAAGCCATGGAGCTTCCTGGAGCCGGGAAAACAGGGAAGGATCCTGGAACACTTGGGAAGGTGACGCTGGTTTGTCACCTTGAGTGGAGGGAAGAGCTGGATCCCAGGTTTCCCTGGATGGGATCCTGGTTTTCCTTGGACACATCCCTGCTCTGGGATGCTCCAGGGGCCAGGGGGACAATGATCCCAAAGCCATGGAGTTCCGTGGAGCCGGGAAAACAGGCAGGGAATGGTCCTGGAATACTTGGGAAGGTGACACTGGTTTGTCACCTCGAGCGGAGAAGTGAAGTGTCAGATTTCCCTGGATTTTATCCCGGTTTTCCTTGGACACATCCCTGCCCTGGGATGCTCCAGGGGGCAGAGGGACAATGATCCCAAAACCATGGAGTTCCCTGGAGCAGGGAAAACAGGCAGGGAATGGTCTTGGAGCCAGGAAGGTGACACTGGTTTGTCACCTCGAGTGGAGGAGAAGAGCTGGATCCCGGGTTTCCCTGGATGGGATCCTGGTTTTCCTTGGACACATCCCTGCCCTGGGATGCTCCAGGGGCCAAAGGGACAATGATCCCAAAGCCATGGAGTTCCCTGGAGCCAGGAAAACAGGCAGGGAATGGTCCTGGAATACTTGGGAAGGTGACACTGGTTTGTCACCTCGAGTGGAGAAGTGAAGTGTCAGATTTCCCTGGATTTTATCCCGGTTTTCCTTGGACACATCCCTGCTCTGGGATGCTCCAGGGGCCAGGGGGACAATGATCCCAAAGCCATGGAGTTCCCTGGAGCCGGGAAAACAGGGAAGGATCATGGAACACTTGGGAAGGTGACACTGGTTTGTCACCTCGAGTGGAGAAGTGAAGTGTCAGATTTCCCTGGATTTTATCCCAGTTTTCCTTGGACACATCCCTGCTCTGGGATGCTCCAGGGGGCTGGATGGACAATGATCCCAAAGCCATGGAGCTTCCTGGAGCCGGGAAAACAGGGAAGGATCCTGGAATACTTTGGAAGGTGACACTGGTTTGTCACCTCGAGCAGAGTGGAGGAGCAGAGCTGGATCCCGAGTTTCCCTGGATGAGATCCCAGTTTTCCTTGGCTGCATCCCACTCTCCCGGAGCAGGGAGGTCTGGCTGAGTCCCAGCAGGACACGCCAGGGCTTGGATCCTTCCCAGGCCCGGCTTTGGCAGGAGCAGCTCCAGGAAATCTCCGGAGCTCCGGGAGCGCGGGTCCGGCCCTTCCCGCCCTCGGATGACTCCGGGCTTGGAATGAGCCAAGGCAGCTGCTCCGGAGGCTGGGAGGGGACATTCCCACCCTCGGGAACGGGGATGGGAGGAGGAGAGGGCAGCGGGAATCATCCCGGAGCGGCTCCACCCAGATCCGACAAAATCCGGGAGAAGCTCCAGGGACTCCCGGGATGTTTTCCAGCTGGGAGAACTCCGCGTTCTCCCGGATCCAGGAGGACACGCCCCGGGGGTTTCCAGGCTCCGGTTGGGCCTGGAAGGGGGGGATCCGAGGTCGGAGGAGGGTCGGAGCCGAGGTCAGGGAAGGACAGGGTGTTCCGGAACGCCGGGAGAGGTGGCCCCATGCCTGCTGGGAAGGAGCCAGGGAACAGTCGGATTCTGGAACAGGGAGGTCCTGGCAGGGTCCCGAAATGTCCCGTTAACCCCAAAGCTCCCGGAGGGAGCTTTGGGGTTAACGGGACATTTCGGGACCCTGCCGTTATCCCGGGTCGCTCCAGGTCCTGTCCGAGCGGGATGGAACACCCAGGGCTGGACATTCCCACCCAGAGCGGGACAATCCCACCCCCTGTTGGACATTCCCACCCAGTCTTGGACATTCCCAGCCACTGTTGGACATTCCCAAACACAGTTGGACATTCCCACCCTCTCCTGGACATTCCCGACTGTTTTTGGACATTCCCAAGCTCTGTTGGACATTCCCACCCAACTCTTGGACAAACCCAACTCTTGGACAAACCCAACTCTTGGACATTCCCACCCACCCTTGGACATTCCCACCCACTCTTGGACAAACCCAACTCTTGGACATTCCCAGTCATTGCTGGACATTCCCACCTTCAGATGGACATTCCCACCCACTCTTGGACATTCCCAAGCTCCGTTGGACAAACCCAACTCTTGAACAAACCCAACTCTTGGACATTCCCACCCACTGCTTGACATTCCCAACTGTTGTTGGACATTCCCAAGCTCTGCTGGACATACCCAACTCTTGGATGCACCCAACTCTTGGACAAACCCAACTCTTGGATGCACCCAACTCTTGGACATTCCCACCCACTGTAGGACATTCCCAGTCACTCTTGGACAAACCCAACTCGTGGACATTCCCAAGCCCTGTTGGACAAAATCAACTCTTGGACTCACCCAACTCTTGGACATTCCCACCCACTCTTGGACAAACCCAACTCTTGGACATTCCCACCCACTGCTTGACATTCCCAACTGTTGTTGGACATTCCCAAGCTCTGCTGGACACACCCAACTCTTGGACACACCCAACTCTTGGACAAACCCAACTCTTGGCCATTCCCACCCTCCGTCGAACATTCCCACCTGCCGTTGCCCATTCCCGCCCCGTGGCCATGCCGGCGTTCCCGGGATATCCCTGGGGAGTCCTTCCCATCCCGGTGTGTCCCTGGGAATTCCCTCCCATCCCGGTGTGTCCCTGGGGATTCCCTCCCATCCCGATGTGTCCCTGGGGATTCCCTCCCATCCCGGTGTGTCCCTGGGGATTCCCTCCCATCCCGGGATGTCCCTGGGGAGTCCCTCCCATCCCGGTGTATCCCTGGGAATTCCCTCCCATCCCGGGGATTCCCTCCCATCCCGGTGTGTCCCTGGGGATTCCCTCCCATCCCGGTGCGTCCCTGGGGAGTCCCTCCCATCCCGGGATGTCCCTGGGGAGTCCCTCCCATCCCGGTGTGTCCCTGGGAATTCCCTCCCATCCCGGGGATTCCCTCCCATCCCGATGTGTCCCTGGGAATTCCCTCCCATCCCGGTGTGTCCCTGGGGATTCCCTCCCATCCCGGCGTGTCCCGGCAGGTCCCGAGGAAGGCTCCCTGCGGCTGGTGAACGGTTCGGGGCCGCACGAGGGGCGCGTGGAGATCCTGCACGGGGGCCGCTGGGGCACCGTCTGCGACGACGGCTGGGACGGCCCCGACGGAGCCGTCGTGTGCCGGGCCCTGGGATACCCCGGAGCCGACGACGTCTTCCGCATGGCCCGCTTCGGGCAAGGTGGGAATCGACCCCGGGGAAACGCCGGGATGGCTCCCCAGGGGAACGGGGAAAGGCCGCGGGGTGGGATCCGGGAGGTGCCGGGAGAGGGATTGGCCAACCCGGCCTGGGATGTTCCCAGGGATCCGGGACGGGGGTGGTTTGGTCCCGGGGTGTCCTCATCCCGGGAATGCCACAGTTTGGGTGGATCCTGGGAATGGTTTGGGTGGGAAGGGACCGCAAAGCTCATCCAGGTCCAGCTGGAACAGGGACACTTCCCGCTGTCCCAGGGAATCCAACCCGGCCTGGGACACTCCCAGGGATCCAGGGGCAGCCCCAGCTTCTCTGGGAATTCCAGCCCAGCCCCTCCCCACCCTCCCAGCCAGGAATCCCTTCCCAATCGCCCCCCCAAATCTCCCCTTTCCCACTGGGATCCATTCCCTGGGGCCTGGCATTCCAGGCCCTGAGCCCCAGGCCCTCTCCAGCTCTCCTGGAGCCCCTTCAGCCTCTGGAATGTGCTCCAAGCTCTCCCGGGATCCTTCCCTTCTCCAGCCTGGCCATTCCCAGCTCTCCCAGCCTGGAGCCGGAGCCTGCCATTGGATCCAGCCCCAGCCCAGCTCCTCCCTGGGAAGGAGTTCCGGGAACAAGGGGGTTCCCTGGGAATCTCGGCACTCAGGGCAGGGTCTCCCTTCCCCTTTCCTGCCTTTTCCATCCCCACATTCCAGAAAAATCCCTCTGCCTGGATTCTGAGTGTCCTTTAACCTGGAACAGTTTGGGTGGGAAGGGACTTTAAGGACCATCCCATTCCATGTTCAGGGACACCTCCCACTATCCCAGGGAATCCAACCCATCCTTGGACACTCCCAGGGATCCAGGGGCAGCCACAGCTTCTCTGGGAATTCCAGCCCAGCCCCTCAGGGTGTCCCTGTCTATCCCTGTGTGTATGCCCGTGCATTCCCATGTCTATCCCGGCATTCCCTGTGTATTCCCGTGTATCCCTGCATTCCCATGTCTATCCCGGCATTCCCTGTGTATTCCCGTGTATTCCCGTGCATTCCCATGTCTATCCCGGCATTCCCTGTCCCCCTCAGGCTCCGGCAGGATCTGGATGGACGACGTTTCCTGCACGGGCTCCGAGGATTCCCTGGAGCTCTGCAGCTTTTCGGGATGGGGACGGACCAACTGCGGGCACGCCGAGGACGCGGGGGTCAGGTGTCGGACCCCCTGACATTTTGGGGTCAGGTGTCGGACCCCCTGACATTTTGGGGTCAGGTGTCGGACCCCCTGACATTTTGGGGTCAGGTGTCGGACCCCCTGAGATTTTGGGGTCAGGTGCCGGACCCCCTGAGCTTTTGGGGTCAGCTGCCGGACCCCCCTGACATTTGGGGTCAGGTGCCGGACCCCCTGAGCTTTTGGGGTCCCCACAGACCCCTCTGAGCTTTTGGGGTCCCCACAGACCACCCTGACATTTGGGGTCAGGTGCCAGACCCCTCTGAGCTTTTGGGGTCCCCACAGACCCCTCTGAGCTTTTGGGGTCCCCACAGACCACCCTGACATTTGGGGTCAGGTGCCAGACCCCTCTGAGCTTTTGGGGTGCCCACAGACCCCCTGACATTTGGGGTCAGGTGTCAAACCCCCTGAGATTTGGGGTCCCCACAGACCCCCCCCTGAGCTTTTGAGGTCAGGTGCCAGACCCCCTGAGCTTTTGGGGTCCCCACAGACCCCCCTGACATTTGGGATCCCCACAGACCCCCCTGAGCTTTTGGGGTCCCCACAGACCCCCCTGACATTTGGGGTCAGGTGCCAGACCCCCCTGAGATTTGGGGTCCCCACGGACCCCTCTGAGATTTGGGGTCAGGTGCCGGACCCTCTGAGATTTTGGGATCCCCACAGACCCCCCTGACATTTGGGGTCCCCACAGACCCCCCTGAGCTTTTGGGGTCAGGTGCCAGACCCCCTGAGCTTTTGGGGTGCCCACAGACCCCCCTGACATTTGGGATCAGGTGCCAGACCCCTCTGACATTTGGGGTCCCCACGGACCCCCTGACATTTGGGGTCAGGTGCCAGACACCTCTGAGCTTTTGGGGTCCCCACGGACCCCCCTGAGCTTTTGGGGTCCCCACAGACTCTCCTGATGTTTGGGGTCAGGTGCCGGACCCCCCTGAGCTTTTGCGGTCCCCACAGACCCCCCTGAGCTTTTGGGGTCAGGTGCCGGACCCTCTGAGCTTTTGGGGTCCCCACAGACCCCCCTGGCATTTGGGGTCCCCACGGACCCCCCTGAGCTTTTGGGGTCCTCACGGACCCCCCTGAGCTTTTGGGGTCAGGTGCCGGACCCTCTGAGATTCTGGGGTCCCCACAGACCCCCCTGACATTTGGGGTCAAGTGCCAGACCCCCCCTGATATTTGGGGTCCCCACAGACCCCCCTGACATTTGGGGTCAGGTGCCAGATTCCCCCTGTGATTTCGGGGTCCCCCAAGACCCCCCTGAGATTTGGGGTCAGGTGTTGGACCCCCTGAGCTTTTGGGGTCCCCACAGACCCCTCTGAGCTTCTGGGGTCCCCACAGACCCCCCTGAGGTTTTGGGGTCAGGTGTCGGACCCCCTGAGCTTTTGGGGTCCCCACAGACCCCCCGGGGGGGCTCATCCCCCCCCTCTGCATCCCGCTGGGCCTTGGGAAGGGTTTTATTCCCGGAGAAATAAAGGAATAAAGGAGGTTTTGTTCTTCCCGAGGGGTTGGAGGAGATGGGGTTGGGGGGAAGGTTTTGGGGGGGTCGAGGGGTTTTGGGGGGTTTGGGGGGGTTAAAGGGCAATGGGGGTTTAGGGGGTTTTATGGGGTTAAGGGGGAAAGGGGGGGTCAAAGAGTGATGGGGATTTTGGGGGGTTTAAGGGGGTTTTAGGGGTTTATGTGGTTTTATGGGGTTAAGGGGGGAAATGGGGGTCAAAGAGTGATGGGGATTTTGGGGGGTTTATGGGGTGTGGGGGGGTTAAAGGGTGATGGGGATTTTGGGGGGTTTAAGGGGGTTTTAGGGGTTTATGTGGTTTTATGGGGTTAAGGGGGAAAGGGGGGGTCAAGGAGTGATGGGGATTTTGGGGGGTTTATGGGGTCTGGGGGGGTCAAAGAGCAATGGGGGTTTGTGGGGCTTTATGGGGGTTTATGGGGTTTTATGGGATTAAGGGGGAAAGGGGGGGTCAAAGAGTGATGGGGATTTGGGAGGTTTATGGGATGGGGGGGGTCAGAGAGTGATGGGGATTTTGGGGGATTTATGGGGTTAAGGGGGAAATGGGGGGGGTCAAAGAGTGATGGGGATTTTGGGGGTTTATGGGGTCTGGGGGGGTCAAAGAGCAATGGGGGTTTGTGGGGGTTTATGGGGGTTTATGGGGGTTAAGGGGGGAAATGGGGGTCAAAGAGTGATGGGGATTTTGGGGGGTTTATGGGGTGGGTCAAAGAGCAATGGGGGTTTGTGGGGCTTTTATGGGGTAAAGGGGGAAGGGGGGGCCAAAGAGTGATGGGGATTCGGGGGGTTTATGGGGTCTGGGGGGTCACAGAGTGATGGGGGTTTATGGGGGGTTTGGAAACCCCCTCAATGCCTTGGGGACCCCACACAGCCCCCCCCCCCCCCCCCCGCCCCCAAACCCTTAATAACCCCCCAGAGACCCCAAACTCTGCTGGATCCCCCCGGATCCCCCCCCAAGGCTTTGGGACCCCCCAAAATCACTCTCACCCCTCCCGGACCCCCCGGGTGTCCCCCAAATCCCCCCCAAGGCTTTGGGACCCCCCAAAATCTCTCATACACCCCCAAACTCCCCCCGGGTTTCCCCCAAATCCCCCCCAAGGCTTTGGGACCCCCCAAAATCACTCTCACCCTCCCAGACCCCTCAATGTCCCCCAGATCCCCCCCAGGGCTTTGGGACCCCCCAAAATCTCTTATACACCCCCAAACTCCCCCCAGATCCCCCCCAAGGCTTTGGGACCCCCCAAAATCTCTTATACACCCCCAAACTCCCCCCAGATCCCCCCCAAGGCGTTGGGACCCCCACAGAATCATTCGCACCCCTTTCAAACGCCCCAGTGTCCCCCCAAATCCCCCCCAAGGCTTTGGGACACCCCAAAATCACTGTCACACCCCCCAACCCCCCCGGGTTTCCTCCAACCCCCCCCCAAGGCTTTGGGACACCCCAAAATCACTCGCACCCCCTTTCAACCCCCCGGGTGTCCCCCAGATCCCCCCCAAGGCTTTGGGACCCCCCAAAATCACTCACACCCCTTTCAACCCCCCCAATGTCCCC
>NW_024104405.1:28484-46830 GCF_003945595.2 Pipra filicauda
GTGCTGCTGTTGCCCAGGGCTGGAGGCAGCTCTGCAGGGGGGTCTCAGCTGAGGGGGCAGAGGGGCAGATCCCCCCTGCCCTGCTGCCCACCATCCCTCTGGGATCAGCCCAGGGCACAGGGGGTTTCTGGGCCGGGTCGTGTCCCAGCCTCTCCCCCACCAGCCCCCCCGGTCCTTCTCCCCAGGGCTGCTCTCCATCCAGTCCACTCCCAGCCCGTCTTTGTGCCTGGCATTGCCCCGACACAGGGGCAGCACCTGCCCTTGCCCTTGTTTACCTTCAGGGGATTGGCACTGTCCCACCTCTCCAGCATGTCCAGGTTCCTTTTGCAGGGGAACACGGATTTAGGGCCCAGGTGAAAGCCTGCTCTGCTCCCCACCCCACAATGGCCCTGGGGACTCTGCTGACGGGGTAATCCCCACTGCAGGAGAAGGGTTGGCCTCCACTGCTCCCTGCAATCAATCCTCCACGTTGCTGGGTTGCCATCTCCTGACTCTCAGCTCTTCTCCTTTAGGATCTGGGGCCTTTCCTTCCCGCTGCTCTTCCTCCGGAATTCTCCAGGGAGTTCCCATCTTCTCCACCCGCCGCTGTGTCCCCCAGGCCTTGGCTGTGACGGTGCTGTGTCCCCTGAGCTGGGCACCTTGGCTGCCCGTGTCCTCTGGGCACTCAAGGCTGGGACCAAGAGGAGCATCTGCTCTCAGGTGGGTGAGGTGACTCAGAGCCCATGGCCAGGGCACAGGTTGCCTCAGTCTGCACTGGCCTGAGAGGGAAAGCTGACACTCAAGGCTCTGCAAGGCTCCAGGAGCCCAGTGCCAACCCCTGGGAGCCAGCCCTGGCTTGGGGAGGGTCTGGTATCCCTGCTGGGATGGAAGCTGAAGGCAGGGGAAGGGTTTGTGCATGGAATCAACCTCTCCAGGATCCAGCTGAATTGAGACAGAGACACTTCTCAGGTTTGTGGGACGGTGTAGAAAACCCCAAAGGTGTAAAGGCAGGAGTCCAGGGAGAGCACCAGCTGCGTTAGGGTGAGAATCAGGGAATCACAGAAGGGCCGGAGTGGGAAGGGACCCACAAGGATCCTGGGAGAGATGGAAAGCTTCACTGAAATCCAAAAAGCTTCCATCAACTGGCTTCCCTTGATGGGTTATTGTGGAGAAAAGGATATTCAGTTTGACGAGCAGCACATTCCCCTCAGGACCCCGTGCTGGCCGTGACCAGCGACTGCCTTGTCCTTCAGGGGCTTTTCAGTAACACCCAGAACAACCTTCACCACAATTGTACCAGGCACTGAAAGGACACTGCCAGGCCTGTAGTTCCCAGGGTCATCCTTCCTGCCCATCTTGAAAACTGGGACAATGTTCCCCAGCTCCAAGCGCTGCCTCTGTGCGCTGGGAGCACCAGCTGGAGCAGCCGGCAAGCGGGAGAGCCCTGTGCTGGGAAGAGGGTGCAGGATGCAGGCAGGGGGGTGGGACGGGCACAGGGGCTGTGTCGGTGCTCCAGGGATCCAGGAAGGCCCTCGGCTCTCTGCACTCACGGATTCAGGAGTCCTGTTGGGAGGACCTGGGCGATGTTGAAGGCAGCACCTTCTCCATGGCAGGTTGCGTGCCCAAGTCCGTGTGTGTGTGTGTGTGTGTGTGTGTTGTCTCTGGGATACACACTCAGCTTCAGGGCTGATCCCACAGCAGGCACATCCATTGTCCGGGAAGGAGACCCTGGGGCTTGTGGCATCCCAGCCTGGGCTCCAGCAGCCACGTGGGAGCATCCCCAGGGCCGGAGCTGCTGCAGAGCCTCTTACAGGAGCCTGGGGCCTCTCACAACAAACCTTAGGGAACGTTTCCTTTCTTCCCCCACAGCCATGGCTTCGCAGGACGACACCCAAGAGGGGCATGGAGAGGCACAGCTCCTGGCAGAGGCACTTCAGAAGGAAGGACTGGAGGCTGCATACTGGCTCCCCAAACTCTCCCAGACCCTGGGAGTCCAGTGCACACAAGCCCTGCAACACCTGCAATATGAAGACTACCTTACGTTGGAGCGCCAAGTGCGGCACCCCTGGGAGAAAAGGGCGCTGCAGAAACTCCTGAAAATAAGAGAGGACAAAGCAACTTCTGAGGAACAAGAAAAGCAGCACTTGGAGAGGACAAAGCAGACACGAGGAGTGGCCAAGCAAGTCCTGAAAGAGCTGAGAGAAATGCTCGACAGCCACAGCCACAGCCAGGATGTTGTAAGGCAGAGAGCAGAGGCTCTGTGTCAAGCCATGGAGATTCCCAAGGAGTTCTGGCCAGCACTAAAGAAGCCCTTGGCAGATGTGCTGGAGAGCATCCAGAAGCAGCTGGAGCAGCAGGAGTCGTCAGTGGGCAGGAGGGAGAACATCCCCGACACGGAGGTGCTGAGGCGGGCGTCGGGGGGACTGGCCCTGCAGGGCATCTACAGAACCAGCCGGGCTGAAGATGTGCTGGCAAAGCGAGAGCAGCTCCTCAGGGTTCCTGAGGGATTCCAGCTCGCCGGTCCAGAGCAAGGGTCGCTGTTTGAGAGCAAGGAGTTCTCCTCCAGTGCAGCAGAATCCACTTTCACCAGGTCCATGGAGCAGCTGGGCTTCAGCATCAGCGTTTCTGCCAAAGCCGGGTTCTGGGGAGTTAAACTGGAAGCTGGTGCAGATCACAGCAGCTCCTCACAGGCACAGGGCACCCACCAGTCCCACTCTGAGCAGAGCTACTTTTGCACCACCAAGTACCAGTACATCCCTCTGGCCTCCTGCTACTTCCAAAGGAACCAGCTTCTCCTCTCGGATGGGGCCCTGCGGGAGCTGCAACACATGGAGCAGCTTTTGAGCCTCACTGGGGAAGAAGATCAGCCCAACCTGCTAGAGAGCTTCTTCAGCAGGTTTGGGTCCCATGTCAGCCAGGGTCCCCTCCACTTTGGGGGGATATTCTGGTGGAAGGCGTCTACAGGAGGATTCAGAGCCGAGCAGAGGGAGGAGATGAAGCGACAAACATCTGAAGCCCTGAACACCTTTGTTGGGGCCAGTTTCAGTGGCTTCGGGGCCAGTGCAGGAGGGGCCACAGATGTTTCCCGGTCCAGCTCACAGGCTTCTGTCCAGGGCAGAGCTGGAGAGAGCTCCCACACAGAGATTCAGTGTCAGGTGTTCACCACAGGGGGCCCATCAGAGACCAATTCTCTCCCTCAGTGGGAAAAGGGGCTTGTGTCCAATAACTCAACGTGGTGCGTTATCGACCGCGGCTCCCAGCTGATCCCGGTGTGGGAGGTCATCCTGTGCAATCACAGCAGGGATTTTCAGTCCGTCCATGGAATGAGCCGCGCCCTCAGGGCTGCGTACAAAGCGCTGACGAATCAGAGCGTCGGCAGCGCTTTTGGAGAGGAACTGGCCAGTGCAGTGGAAGAGGCCAGAGAGTTCATGGAGATTGTGAAGACCTGGCAGGGGGGGTTGGATGAAAGGAAACTGCTCATGCTGATGGATCTGAAACAGGATCTGAGTGCAAAAACCAAGGACCCCAGAGTCTGGATCAACGTGTGCCTGTCGGACAAAGTTCTGCAGGACTTCCTGGTGAACACCGTGAGGAGTTGCCAGGAGTCACCTCCAGAAAACTCCACCTCTCTCAAGGCAATCTTGAGGAGCCTCCTGGATCCTCATATCTATTCTGTCAAAGACTTCCCTGAGTCTTCCTTCATTATGCAATGGATCTTCCAGACTGACCACAGGCTTCCCAAAACTCCCAATGTCTCTGAACTTGGAGAGCTCCTGCAGACACTGCAGCAAATGATGGAGCACATCCATGCTGTCACCTACGCACCAGGAACCTCTGCTTCTGCCGTCCAGGAAGCAAAGAGAGAAGCCACCCTGACCACAGGCCTCGCAATTCATTCCTTACTGCGGTCTCTCCAGGAAAGGGCTCAGAAGGACATGGAACTCTTGGTGCTCTTAATTGCGACCAGCACAGGGTACCAGGTGGGAAGCAGCACTTTCCAGCACCTCCTTGGCCATGCAGAAATTCAGTACCTGGCCCAGGCAATGGCAGCGGCACACGAGCAGTACGTGACTCTGAAGGAGCAAGATGCTGCCAGAGCTGAGGCCTCCCTTCTGCTGACGGCTCTGACCGTGACACCCCAAAGCAAAGAGCTGTCCCCAGAGCAGAAGAGGGAGCGGTTGCTTTTCATGGAAGGTCACATGGAAGGCTTGTGGGCCACAGGGACAAAGAATCTCCTCCAGAAGCACAGGGAGTGCCCAGACTGGGAGATGCTGGAACATGAGTTGAATTCCTTCATCGGTGGGAGCTTGGAGGAAACAGGGGATGATGTGAGGATGCAGAACATACTCAAAGACATGGAAGACCCTTTCCAAACAACTGAGCCTTCCAGTCCCTCCAAATCCGAGTCAGGTGCCAGCGAATCCAAAGCCAATGAAGCCACTGCAAACCAAGAGTTCCTCCAGTTGCTCAAGCGCCTTGGACTAGAAAGTCACTATCCAAGAAAAATGGGTGTGGGACATTTCCACAGCATCTGCAAGACATCTCTGCATGACAGCCAGCCCAGCAAGGACCAGGAACTGCCATTTCACTTCCTGCAGAAGCTCTTAACTGTGGACTATCGGGTGAGGTACCTGACTTGTGGGGATGGGAGCAGCCCACGACTTGCCCCCGTGCCAGAAATCACAGAGCAAGAGCACAAACCCTCAGACTCCTTTGAGAACTTTCTACGTGATTTGGAGGAAGCAGCCCCTCGACCTGCACCCAGGGACAGCCACGTGCACCCCATGGACCTCCAGATGGCGATTTTCCACTGTGCTGATGACTTCATGAGACAGTCCATTGCAACCAAACTGGCCTTCTGCCAACTGGCACTGCCCCTGCTGGTGCCCAAGCCGGGCACTGCCCAGATCGAGTTCCCGCTCTGGGCCCTCAGCCAAATCAAAAGGAGCTGGAAAGAGGCGGACAAGTCGGGACAGCAGCCCAGGATGAGCAGTCACAATAGCAAACACATGCATCAGGCAGAGACGCCCATCGTGTCCTTCATCCGCATTGGCACCTCTGCCTCCTCTTCCAAGTCTCAGCTCCTCAATGCTCTGCTGAGCAAACAAAGACACGACACTTTTTTCCACCGCCATTGCCGAGGCAGCACCAGAGAGCGTTTGCTGATGGCAGGTGTTGTGGAGATCGCCTGGTACTGTCCCCGGGGGAGCCCCGATGACACCTTTGAGTGCTGTGTGGCTTTCTGTAACCTGCATGGAGACGCCAGGGACCACGGAGCGCAGCTGCAGTTCTTACAGGAGATCTCTGCTCTCAACGTGGCTCTTGTCTCCGACTCGGAGCACATGGACGACAGAGGGACAAAGATTCTGTGTGACCTGTGGCAGTCACAAAGGCCTCTGGTTTGTCTTCTCACTGACAAAGAGAAGGTTGCAGCTGGACAATCCAGTAAAACTGTAACAATAGGGATCAAGAACAGAAACGAAGCAGAAATGTTGGACGAGCTCACTAAAACAATCAGGAATCTGCTGGAAGGGTCCAACCCACGTTTCAGCCTGGACGCCTGCCTGGACAAAGCTCGCCAGCACGGATTCTTAGTGGATGAAGATCGACCCGAGTGTGTGGCAGCCAAAGCAAAGGCAAAGGAGCTGGTGACCCTTCTGAAGAAGGAGAAGCTGTCTGAGATCAAATCCCAGCTCCTGCCTCTTCAAGGAAAACTGTGGCACCAGTGGTGCCAAAAGGACAAAGAACTCACTCACTTGCAGGAGAAGGGCAACAGGAGCATTGAGCACCATCGGAGCCAAATTGAATCCGAGAAGGCAGCAATTAGAAGAAAGCAACTAGAGCGAGCCTTCCCCCTCAACCCACTGATGAAACCATTCCTTGGCTTTCTCCTGTCACAGCCAGCAGATACCAAGAAATACTTCCTGCAGTGGATGAAGGTCTTTATGGACGACCTGTCCTCCAGTCACCTTGAGGAACTGAGGAGAGACTATCACAAGTTATGGTCTGAAATCCTGGAAAAAAAGAAAAGCAAGGAAAAAACCAGTCCGAACTCTAAGTTGCTGAGTCGGTTGGAGGCCCTCTCTGATGAAATCAACGATTCATCTGTTGGCCTGGAGCATCTGCTGAGAGAGGTAGGGCAGATCTATGAAGCTCTGCACTTAAGGAACTCAAAGAATGAAAATGTTGTCAAACTGCCCCAAATGGCAGCAGAGCTGATGGTTTTGGGATATCCTGTGGAGCTGATGGATGGGGATGCTTCTTACCTGCCCCTGCACTGGGTGGGAGCAATCTTTGACAGCCTAATTGAGAGGCTGGGGGACAAACGAGTGTTTGTTCTCTCCGTGCTCGGCCTGCAGAGCACAGGGAAGTCAACCCTGCTGAATGCCATGTTTGGGCTGCAGTTCAACGTCAGCGCGGGGAGGTGCACCCGGGGAGCGTTTATGCAACTCCTGCCACTGGACGAGCAGCTGCAAGAGGACGTGGGCTTTGATTACATGCTGGTTGTTGACACAGAGGGCCTTTGTGCCATAGAGATGGCCAATAAACAGTCCCTGAACCATGACAACGAGCTGGCCACCTTTGTCATCGGCATCGGCAACATGACCCTGATCAACATCTTTGGGGAAAATCCCTCAGAAATGCAGGATGTCCTTCAGATCGCTGTGCAGGCTCTTCTGAGGATGAAGAAAGTAAATCTTTCCCCCGGCTGCCTCTTTGTCCACCAAAACGTGGGAGAAGTTACTGCCAAGGAGCAGAACATGGAAGGACAAAGACGTCTTCAGGAAAAGCTGGATGAAATGACCGTGGCAGCTGCCCAGCAGGAATGCTGTGACGTCTCCTCCTTCAGCGACGTCATCCGCTTTGACGTGAACACCCACATTCACTACTTTGCTCACCTGTGGGAAGGAAACCCCCCAATGGCACCACCCAACCCCACCTACAGCCACAACGTCCAGCAACTGAAGAGCAAAGTTCTCCAGGCTGCCAGGGAGTCCCAGGGCAGCATTTTGACGCTCTCCAGCCTGAAAGTCCGTATTGGTGACCTCTGGAATGCTTTGCTGAACGAGAACTTTGTTTTCAGCTTCAAGAATTCTCTGGAGATTGCTGTGTACAGGAAACTGGAAACTGCCTTTTGTCAGTGGACCTGGAGGCTCAGGAGTCACATCTTAGATGTACAAATGAGACTCGACAACAGAATTCGGAACGGGGACTTGCAGCAAGTCACCAGAGAACACCTGGAAGGGCTCGTGCGAAAGACAAGCGATGCCATCGTGAAAGACATGGAAAAGTATTTCAGGGAAGACAAACACTGTGAGATGCTGGTCCAGTGGAAAGGCAGCACAAAGCGGAAGCTGAAAGAACTAAAAGGGAATCTTCTTCTTGAAACTCTGAAGAAATGTGAGAATCTCATTGAACTGCAGAAGACCCAGAGTAAAGTGGATGCAAGGAAGTGGAAATATGAAGACGAGCTCTTGAGAAGGAGCAGGGAGTTGGCTCTGACTCTGGAAGGTAAGAACCTCAGTGAGAGAGAACTGAGAGACAAGTTTACTTCTCTCTGGGCCGAGTGGATTGCTGAAGTCTCCCGTGCTGCTCCCCCACTAAAACGGGTGGATATCGATGCGGAAATAAAAGATGTCCTTCTGGAGCATTTTAAGGAGCCTGGTTTCCATGCACGGATCAGGTCATTCCCCAAACACAGAGGATTTTCCTTGGACTTGAAGAAATATGTCACAAAGAAAAAGGGTTGGAAAACATACCTCGGGTTGAATGTTTCTAATGCTGATGTGAACTTGCAGGACATCACAGACAACATCATAAAGCGTGTGAGGGCAAACATTGATAAGAAGGAACAGGAGAAACGGGATTACAGTCGAACCTTTATTCATGAAATACTCCATGAAGTACAGGAAGGTGTGAACTCCGTCCCCAGCGATGCACCATTTAGGGTTAACAAAGATTACATCATAGATTTATCTCTGTACCTGTGCAGAACGGCAGCAGAAAGGTTTAAAGCCATGCACGAAGCGTTCCAGAAGGCAAATGACCCAGTCACCTACCTGAACAGCAAGAGAGAAGATTTCTTCACCTGTTTCCAGATTTCCTGCCAAGGAGCCACTTCTGACACAGGTTTTGCTGTTTTCCTCTGTTACAAGCTTGCCCCAGCTCTTCGCCGGGCCGTCTATGAGAGGACGGCTAAAGCCATCGCTGGTCGCATGCAGGGGAAAGTCCCAGATTTCCAGGGCAACAGAGCCAATCTGGATGTTTGTATCCTGAGATTCCTGGCACAAAAAGAAAACTTCCAGTATTTCAAGCGGTACCTTCAACACCCAGAAGAGTTTTTTCAGTGGTACATTGAGAGACGTGTTGAGAGTTACTGTTTAGGTGAGAGCCGGAGGCTGCAGAACTTTTTAGATTCCTCCCTTGATGTTCTCTATGGAAACATCCTGTCAGCTGTTGCTTCATCAACCCAAAGGGTCAAAGACAGAAAAGACCGAAAGGACAAAATCTCTCTCTGGCTGGATGAATTTTGCAGGGAACTGACAGAGCTGATGAACTTGCCCAGAAGTGACCTGAAGGACCTCGAGCATCAGGAGATCACAGACATCGAGTTCCTGAGCAAAGCCATGGCAGAAGCACTGCCTGCCATGAAGGACAAGCTCAGGGAAGAATTTACTGTTGCTGATCTGAGTTGTTTTGAAAGGAAGCCTCACACCATCCTGGCAGAGCAGTTTCGGGGGTGCTGGGAGCAGTGTCCCTTTTGTGGGGCTGTCTGCACAAACACCATGCGGGGACACGATGGAGACCATCAACTTCTCTTCCATCGACCACAAGCTTTGAGGGGAGACAGGTGGGACAAAACAGATCACCTGGTCATTGATATTTGTTCCAGCCTCGTTGCAAGTGAGTGTGAATTTGAAGTTGCTGATGACAGATGGATCCTCTACCAGAGATACGGGGATGCAGGACCTCCTTTCTCCAATTGGAACATTCTTCCTGATCCATCCACACAAGCCTACTGGAAATGGTTTGTGTCTCATTTCAGGACAGAGATAGAAACCTGGCACGGTAAGAAATTTCAAGGCAAAGGAGAAATCCCTGAGGCCTGGCAGAGAATTACCAAGCAGGAAGCACTTGCTGAGCTGGACAAGCCTTAGGCCATGTCGATGGAAGGAAGATGAAAGAAGATGAAGGAAGAACCTCCACAGCTTTGCAGTTTAGCAGAACAGAGTCCACAAAATGCTGTTTCAATGCTTATGCTCCCAAGCCCCATGAAGACAATGGGATCCAACTGCTCACAAACTGGGTGAAATAAGGCGCGTTACTCCGGCCGTCGCTCAGAAACTCCCTCGCTTCCTGATCAGCCACAATCCTCTTCCCTTCCTGCCGTAAACATTTCCCTCTGCTTTGCCCTTGAGCAAAAGTATAAAAACCCTCCCTGGGCTGCTCAGTCTCATGGCCAAGATGGAGCCCAAGTGCCAGGGGAAGGGCAAAGGCAGCACGAGAAAGCCCCAGTTGGATGAGCTGCTCTGAGGAAATAAGGGGCAGTGAGCAAAGCCCAGCTTTCCTGCAGCACTGCAATCCCAGCACAAAGGGGGAACACTGTGGTACTGGGAAGATCATGGGACCCTCCAGTACCTGTCAGCCGAGGGACAATCCAGGTGTTCTGCTGCAGAGCCAACAACCACGTCGAACCCCCTCCTCAGGTGCCAAACCACGACCCCCCCTCCCGTTAGGTACAGCAAGAGAACTTTACACCAACCAGAAACAAAAGGTAATTACGACTGAAGCCACTCCAGCTCCACCTAAACACAAAGAATTCGTATAAAAGTAAGTTGAGGATAGGGGGGAAATTGAGGAAGACTCCCCCAAACCTGCTGGGATCAGCCGAGGGGTTGAACCTGCCTCCCCCCCACCCCAGGGACGCCTGTGGGGTGAGAAATACACTCTGGGCAGGTTCAACGCTGCTTTAAGGAGCAGAGCTTTGGTCGGGCTCCCCCCAGAGGATATTGGCAGATTGCTTCGTGTTCCACCTTGGCCTTGCTTCCCAGAGCCCAGATTGCTTTCAAACACAGTTTTGCAGCCAGACGCTGCCGCCAACGCCCACGAACCTTATTAACCTGTCCCAGGCGGTGCTAATAAAGAGTGTGATTCCAGGAACTGGGAGAGGAGTCCTTTCAGTCGCCAGCAGCAGGTCCCACCTTGGCAGGGGCAGGGCCGGCTGAGGCAGTGCTTTAACTCCCTGCTCCGGAGGGCCCTGCGTGTGCCCAGGGCAGCCGTCCCTGCTCAGGGGCCTGGGCCTGCTGCACTTCCCTCCAGCTCTCAGCCCCACCGGCAGCTGCTCCTGCCCTTGGCCTGGCTGTTGAGCAAAAGCCTTTGCCGTGCCCCCTGTGCAGGATCCCGTGGCCCAGCAGCTTCCTCCCAGTCCCCGGGGCAGCGCTGGTGCTGTCCAGGCAGCCTGGGGGCACCGGAGCCGCGCTCTGGAGGAGCTGGGACCAGCTGGGGCTGCCCCGGGGACGGCCTTGGGGGTTGGAACTGAGGTGGCAGTGCCCCTGCCGGGCTGCCAGGGAGCCAGGAGGGAAAGCAAAGAGCTGCTGGCGGGGGGTGGGACTGGAAAGCCCAGCAGGGACTGCCCGGGGGGTCTGTCTGATGCACAGGCTGGGAAAGAGGGGGCTGGGCAAGGCAGGGGACGGGGCTGGGCTGACAGGCTGGGAGGAGGCCGGGATGGGGCTGGAAGGGGAGAGGGGCAGATCTGAGTGGACCAACTTGGATTTCTTTCCCTTCTCCCCTTTACTTTCTTTTCCTTCCCTGCTCCTTCTGCCTCCCTCTGCTCTGGAGCCAGGCTGGGAGAGCTGGGGGCGCTCCCCTGGAGAAGAGAAGGATCCAGGCGGACCTGAGAGCCCCTTCCAGAGCATAAAGGGGCTCCAGGAGAGCTGGAGAGGGACTGGGGAAAAGGGATGGAGGGACAGGACCCAGGGAATGGCTTCCCACTGCCAGAGGGCAGGGAGAGGTGGGAGACTGGGAGGAAATCTTCCCCAGATTGATGGGGGTTTAGGGTGTCCAGGGATTTATGGGGGACAAAGGGTGATGGGGGTTTGTGGGGGTTTGGGCGAGTCCGGGGGAGGTGTCAAAGAGTGGTGGGGGTTTATGAGGAGTCTGGGGGTGTTGGGGGTCTGGGAAGGTCACAGAGTGAAGGGGGTTTATGGGGGTCTGGGTGGGTTTATGGGGGTCTGGGGGGTGTTAGGGGGTCAAAGAGCGATCGGGCCCCCCCGAGGCCATGGGGACCCCACGGAGACCCCCACAAAGGTTTGGAAACCCCCTCAGTGCCTTGGGCACCCCACACAGCCCTGCCCATCCCCAAGTCCTAAGGACCCCAGAGACCCCAAACTCTGCCGAGTGTCTCCTCAGGTCCGCCTCCCAGGCTTTGGGACCCCCAACATCACTCGCACCCCCCCTAAACCCCCCGGGTGTCCCCCAGATCCCCCCCCAAGGCTTTGGGACCCCCCAAAATCACTTTTCACCTCCCCAAACCTCCCACAACCCTTGGGGATTCCCGGGGACCCGCCTTAATCACGCCCTCCCGCAATGGCCACGCCCACACATTCTGACCACACCCCCTTTAGCCCACGCCCCTTCACAGGACAGCGCCCCTTGTTTGCCCCGCCCCTGGCTCGTCATTCCCTCAGGCCACGCCCCTGACCTTCGAACCCCGCCCCCTTTTTTATTGGAAAGGGTTCCTTGGGAAGAGCGGGAAAGGAGGGAAGGAGGAAAAGGCTCCTCGGGAACAGCGGGAAAGGGGGAAAGGGCTCCTCAGGAAGAGCGGGAGAGCCGGGAAGGAGGGAAGGGCTCCTTGGGAAGAGCGGGAGCGCCAGGAAGGGGGAAAAGGCTCCTTGGGAAGAGTGGGAGCGCTGGGAAGGAGGGAAGGGCTCCTCGGGAAGAACAGGAGCGCCGGGAAGGGGGAAAAGGCTCCTCGGGAAGAGCAGGAGCACCGGGAATGAGAGAAGAGCTCCTCGGGAATAGCGGGAGTGCCGGGAAGGAGGAAAAGGTTCCTCGGGAAGAGCGGGAGCGCCGGGAAGGAGGGAAGGGCTCCTTGGGAAGAGCGGGAAAGAAGGAAAAGGTTCCTCGGGAAGAGCGGGAGCACCGGGAAGGAGGGAAAAGGTTCCTCGGGAAGAGCGGGAGAGCCGGGCGGTCTGACCCCCCCTGACCCCAGAGCTCCACAGCCCGGACGCGAAAGGTGGTTTTTATTTGGATGGATTTCAACAGCAACAACCTCCAAACGCCTCCGGGACGTTCCTCGGTTCCTCGGTTCGGGGTCTCGCACACTGGGAGCTGGGAAAGGCTCCGGCCGCGGGGATCACTAATCCAGAGGGAACACGCGGAGGATCCCGAGGCACGCGGGGAGAGCTCCCGCCGTGCCAGAGACCCTGTGAGCCCCCCCCCCGGGGCCGTCCAGCCGCCGACCCCTCCGGGTGGGGGATCTCGGGAGGGTGTTTGAGCTGTGGGAGCCCTCCACGGGGAGGGAGGGGCAGGGCCTGGCCCTCGCCCACCCCCGGGGCTCCCTGGGGGCTACTGGGGCACCGTGTCCTGTGTCCCCACGGCGGGGACCTCCAGAGCTACCATGGGGCAGAGGGGACAGGCACTGGGGGAGCGCTGGGCCCTCACCCTGGGGGGCACTGGAGTGTCCCCACTGCTCCATCCCAGCTCCCTGCTCCATCCTGGGTTCTGAATATCCCTCCGACGAGCCCTTTGGGAGCGATCCCGGAGCTCCACCGGCACAGCCCCAGCTGCCCTCTCCTTGCCCCGGGCCTGGGGGCTGAGATGTCAAGGAGGGCAGAGGCCCCTGAGCCCCCCCCCAAGCCGGCTGGGCAGTTCTCCCAACCCCGGAGAGGGATGCACAGCCTTGGGATCCATCCCAGCCCTGGTGAGGGATCCACAGCCTCGGGATCGATCCCATCTCCAGTGAGGGATCCACAGCCTTGGGATCGAGCCCAACCCATCCCTGGTGAGGGATGCACAGCCTCGGGATCGATCCCATCCCATCCCTGGTGAGGGATGCACAGCCTCGGGATCGATCCCATCCCATCCCTGGTGAGGGATGCACAGCCTCGGGATCGATCCCATCTCCAGTGAGGGATGCACAGCCTCGGGATCGATCCCAGCCCCGGGGAGGGATGCACAGCCTTGGGATCCATCCCAGCCCTGGTGAGGGATGCACAGCCTCGGGATCGATCCCATCTCCAGTGAGGGATCCACAGCCTTGGGATCGAGCCCAACCCATCCCTGGTGAGGGATGCACAGCCTCGGGATCGATCCCAGCCCCGGGGAGGGATGCACAGCCCTGGGATTGATCCCATCCCCAGTGAGGGATGCACAGCCTCGGGATCCATCCCATCCCTGGTGAGGGATGCACAGCCTTGGGATCGATCCCATCCCTGGTGAGGGATGCACAGCCTCGGGATCGATCCCATCCCATCCCTGGTGAGGGATGCACAGCCTTGGGATCGATCCCATCCCCAGCCTCGGGATCGACACCACCCTCCAGCCCCACTCCCATGGGACCAGAGCCTGAAGGGGACCAGAGGAGGAATCCAGGAGCAATCCAGGAGCAATCCAGGAGCAATCCAGGAGCAGCAGCAGCAGGGAGGAGACGCCCCCGAGCTGCCGAGGGGCTGTGGGGAGGAGAAGGACGGACGTGGAGCCAGGGAAAGGCCGGGACGTGGGAGAGGCTCCCGTCCTTCAGGCCCCCAGCAGCTTCTTGACCATGTAGCCCGGCATGCTGTAGAGGAACAGGGCCACCATGACGAGGAGCAGCAGGGCCAGCACGATCTTGATGATGAGCCACTTGTAGCGCGTGCAGATGAGGTATTTGATGGACTTGAGCGGGTTCAGGAACCAGATGAAGGACGTGTCCGGGCGGCTGCGGGGAAAGGAAGTTGTTGTTCCGGCACCAGAGTTATTCCTGCACTTCTCTGGGTGCCCAGAGAGGCTGTGGCTGCCCCTGGATCCCTGCAAGTGTCCCAGGGCGGGTTGGACGGGGCTTGGAGCGACCTGGGAGAGTGGGAGGTGTCCCTGCCCCTTCCCACCCAAAGCACCCTGTGATTCCGGGATTCCTTGTGCCAGAGGAAGGACTGCAGGGTGATGAGGAGGCAACAGGAAGATTCCAGTCGGTGCTGGAGGGGAGGAGAGGGGGTGGGGAGGCCAAGGAGAGGAGCTGGAGCCGAGAGGAGAGGCAGAGGAGGGAGGGATAAAGGAGAAGCAGCGGGGCAGAGAAGAGCAGGCAGTGGGGGAAGCACTGAAGGTGGCTCTGCCCAGGACTCTCATTCCCAAATCCCTCACTCCCCATACCCGTCTCCCTCCTGAGGGACCACCCCACCACACCTCCCAGCGTCCCAGATCCCAGACTGGTTTGGGGGGGAAGGGATCTTAAATCCCATCCAGTCCCACCCCTGCCAAGGGCAGGGACACCTCCCGCTATCCCAGGGAATCCAACCCGGCCTTGGACACTCCCAGGGATCCAGGGGCAGCCACAGCTTCTCTGGGAATTCCAGCCCAGCCCCTCCCCACCCTCCCAGCCAGGAATCCCTTCCCAATCTCCCCCCCAAATCTCCCCTTTCCCACTGGGATCCATTCCCTGCGTCCTGTCCCTCCATCCCTTGTCCTCAGTCCCTCTCCAGCTCTCCTGGAGCCCCTTTAGGCTCTGGAATGTTCTCCAAGCTCTCCCTGGAGCTCAGTGTTTTCCTTTAATCCCTTGGAGCCGCATCCCACAGGATTTATCTTCCAAGAATCTGAGAAGCCCAGTCTGGAGCCATCCCAGCTCCATGGAACCAGAGAATTCCAGCCTGGTTTGGGTGGGAAGGGACCTCAAATCCCATCCTGCTCCATGGGCAGGGACACCTCCCGCTATCCCAGGTGCTCCAACCTGGCCTTGGACACTCCCAGGGATCCAGGGGCAGCCACAGCTTCTCTGGGCAACCTGTGCCAGGGCTTCTCCACCTCCACAGGGAAGGATTCCTTCCCAATCTCCCATCTCTCCCTGCCCTCTGCCAGTGGGATCCATTCCCTGTGTCCTGTCCCTCCAGCCCTTGTCCCCAGTCCCTCTCCAGCTCTCCTGGAGCCCCTTTAGGCTCTGGAAGGGGCTCCAAGGTCTCCCTGGATCCTTCCCTTCCCCAGCTGAGCCCCCCCAGCTCTCCCAGCCTGGCTCCAGAGCAGAGGGGCTCCAGCCCTGGCAGCAGCTCCACGGCCTCCTCTGGCCTCATTCCCGCAGCCCCAGAGCTGGATGCAGCACTCCGGGTGGGAGCAGAAGCCCAGGATCCCGGGTAGCTGCTGCAGAGAGGGGGCTTCCCACTTACTTGGGTTTCTCCAGGGGGTCGGGCTCGTTCCGAGCCAGCCCGGCGGGGGATTTCTCGGCCTCCTCGGCCGTCAGGAGGTGCAGCTCGGCCTCCACTTTGCCCTGCAGGGAGCACAGAGCCCTGCTGGGGCCTGGCACACGTGCCGGGGCCTGGCACACGCGCCGGGGCCTGGCACACGCGCTGGGGCCTGGCACACGCGCCGGGGCCTGGCACACGCGCTGGGGCCTGGCACACGCTGCCACCTCGGCCCCCAGGGCCTGGAGACAGAGGGATTTCCCGGGGGAACGCAGGGAGGGAAGGGTGGAAGGTGTCTCCAAGGAGTGACCTCCCCGCCCTCACCGTGATCTCCAGCTCGTCGTTCTCGTCCCTGGCCACGAAGGGCCACCAGCCCTTCACCCGCTTCTGCTTGAAGATGGAGATCATGGGCAGCTCGGCCTCCTTGGTCACCATCTCCAGGCTGCACTGCTTGGACGTCTTGGCCCCCCGGGGGAAGCGGTTCAGGTCCAGCTCGATGGCCCCTGGCAGGAGAAAGAGGGGAGGGCACGGGGGTTGGCACCCCCAGAATGCTGCAGAGAGGGCACGGGGGTTGGCACCCCCAAAATGCTGCAGGGAGGGCACGGGGGTTGGCACCCCTCAAAATGCTGCAGGGAGGGCACGGGGGTTGGCACCCCCAAAATGCTGCAGAGAGGGCACGGGGGTTGGCACCCCTCAAAATGCTGCAGGGAGGGCACGGGGGTTGGCACCCCCAAAATGCTGCACAGGGGCTGGACCGGCAGCTCCTGCCCGGGGGAGAAGCTCTGAACCAGCTCTGGGAAGTAAAGAGCTGCTGGTGCCACGGTGGAGAGGAGGGCTCCCAGAATCCCGGGATCATCTGGGCTGGAAAAGCCCTCCCAGCCCGTGGATCCCCCCCTGTGCCCGATGCCCACCTTGTCACCGAGTGCCACGGCCAGGCCTTCCTGGGACACCTCCAGGGCTGGGCACTCCAAACCTCCCTGGGCAGCCCCTGCCAAGGCCTCACCACCCTTTCCAGCAGGGAATTCCTCCTCCTGGCCAACCTGAGCCTCCCCTGGCACAGCTGGGATCGTGTCCAGCCGCTGCCACCAGCACCCCCAGGGCCTTTTCCAGCTTTCCAGCCCCTCTGTCCCAGCCTGGAGGGTTCCAGGGGGTTGTGGTGACCCAAGGGCAGGACCTGGCACTTGGCCTGGTTGGCCCTCACACCACTGACCTCTTCCCATGGATCCAGCCTGGCCACATCCCTGGGCAGGGCCTTCCTGCCCTCCCACTGCTCTTCCACTGCTCTTCCCATGGATCCAGCCTGGCCAGATCCATCGGCAGGGCCTTCCTGCCCTCCCACTGCTCTTCCCATGGATCCAGCCTGGCCACATCCCTCAATAGGGGCCTTCCTGCCCTCCCACTGCTCTTCCCATGGATCCAGCCTGGCCACATCCCTCAATAGGGGCCTTCCTGCCCTCCCACTGCTCTTCCCATGGATCCAGCCTGGCCACATCCCTGGGCAGGGCAGGAAGGCCTCCCACTGTCCTCCCACTGCTCTTCCCATGGATCCAACCTGGCCACATCCCTGGGCAGGGCCTTCCTGCCCTCCCACTGCTCTTCCCATGGATCCAGCCTGGCCACATCCCTCAGTAGGGGCCTTCCTGCCCTCCCACTGCTGTTCCCATGGATCCAACCTGTCCATATCCCTCAGCAGGGCCTTCCTGCCCTCCCACTGCTCTTCCCATGGATCCAGTCTGTCCAGATCCCTGGGCAGAGCCTTCCTGCCCTCCCACTGCTCTTCCCATGGATCCAGCCTGGCCACATCCCTGGGCAGGCCCTTCCCAGCCGCCTCCCGAGTGCTCCATGGGCTCACCCAGGAAGTCGTCGGCCGAGAAGTGGTCGGCGTCCCAGACCTGCAGGGTGAGCCGGGCCGGGATCTTGTACTCGGTCTCGTCCCAGGAGAACATGGACTCCTTCTTGGAGATGACGATCTTCTCCTCGGCCATCAGGTAGTCGAAGGGGAAGATGTACCTCCAGTTGAAGTTGCCCTCCCCGGTGAGCGAGTGGTAGTGGACGTCCGTGTCCTGCTTGTCCTCCTGCTGCCCCTTCAGCCACCTGAGGGGCCAGGGGGGACACGGGGGACACGGGTGACACAGGACCCCCCTGTCCGTGCAGCCAGGGGGGGCTCCAGGACCGGGAGGAGCCGAGAGAGGGGAGCCAAGAGGATTGGGGGTGCTCGGGGCAAAGGGGCACAACTTTGGGGCACACAAGGGGATGGGGGGGGGACAGGGAAGTTTGGGAGAAAGGGATGAAAATGGGTCGTCTGGGAGCTGGATGGGAGCTGGGAGTGTTGCGGGAGCAGAGCAGGATGGGAAGGGATCATGGGAGAGCTGGAGAGGGACTGGGGACAAGGGCTGGAGGGACAGGACACAGGGAATGGATCCCACTGGCAGAGGGCAGGGAGAGGTGGGAGATTGGGAAGGAATCCTTCCCTGTGAAGGTGGAGAGGCCCTGGCACAGGTTGCCCAGAGAAGCTGTGGCTGCCCCTGGATCCCTGGGAGTGTCCAAGGCCAGGTTGGAGCAACCTGGGCTGGTGGGAGGTGTCCCTGCCCATGGAGCAGGATGGGATTTGAGGTCCCTTCCCACCCAAACCAGGCTGGAATTCTCTGGTTCCATGGAGCTGGGATGGCTCCAGACTGGGCTTCTCAGATTCTTGGAAGATAAATCCTGTGGGATGCGGCTCCAAGGGATTAAAGGAAAACACTGAGCTCCAGGGAGAGCTTGGAGAACATTCCAGAGCCTGAAGGGGCTCCAGGAGAGCTGGAGAGGGACTGGGGACAAGGGATGGAGGGACAGGACGCAGGGAATGGATCCCACTGTCAGAGGGTAGGTTTAGATGGGAGATTGGGAAGGGATTCCTGGCTGGGAGGGTGGGGAGGGGCTGGGCTGGAATTCCCAGAGAAGCTGTGGCTGCCCCTGGATCCCTGGCAGTGTCCCAGGCCGGGTTGGATTCCCTGGGATAG